>NC_071354.1:84617321-84644821 GCF_943734655.1 Sabethes cyaneus
TCAAACAGTGTCTTTTTTCTGCGAGTTTTTTAAGATTACTAAAAAGTAGTGCTTTCGCGATTTAAGGTTTTGGGTACTTATTATTACGAAGAAACCAATTTTTTAGGCTTTGTATCAACAAAGAAGGTTAGTTTTAATTAATTGAGACGGTGTCATTGATGAAAGTGGTGAAATAAAGTGTATTTTTAAAAATAATTACGCTGTCCGGATTTAAAACCATGTTTTTAAATCCGGACATGTATGATGGTAACCACCTTATGTTTTTCTTAGAAAATGAAAGGACACGTTGAACCAGGTAGAAGGTGTAGTAAGAGAAAGAGTCTCGATCCACGGAACCGTCAAAATATTTGGAAATCCAAAATACTTTAAGGTATTTAATGTAGAAATACTTAATCACTTTCGTTCTCTGGTTATGTAAGGATCAGTGTAGCACTTGACTAAAATCGTACCATTAATAACACCAAAGTGGCACTAAAAGTTAAAAAAATGTATAAAGTTATGACTTTTAATACTACATTTTAGAAGTGATTAGTTGTTTACTTATAAGCATACATTTCTTAGACAAAACATGAGAAAGTTTTGCCTGTCCGGAAAATGATTCAAAAGTGTCCGGATATTGATTCACTGAGATGTGAGGTGTCCGGATTTATGAACAAGACAAGCCAGTTAATTTCTTTTATTTTAATGTATTTTATTGAGTTTTCGTTGTAAAATTGACGTGTTATTGCAAATTTAAGCTCTACATTTGATTATAGTACAAAGCAGTTACTAGAATGTTGCGAAATTATTGTTTACGGAGCATATTAAACATATGACCTGCTTAAGTGTCCGGATATTGATGCAGCATGGTATTATCACTACGATCAGCATTTTGATCTATTGTGATATCATCCAGGTGTTGTTCCACACTACGTTATTTTTGCAGTATCGCTATAGAGTGAGCGAACTGCTTATTATCCGTGCCTCTTCGCCCCTCACTTTGTCCTACTTTTCAACCAATCTAGCTCTAGATCCAGGAAGTGCGGAAACTAGTTACAATTTGTCCTTGGACAAGCGGCTTCATTCGCAGCTCAAGCAAGTATCATTCTTATAACCAGTCCCTGCTACAGGCTTCATGGTCGGTAAAGCAGAGTTCAGCACAAAGCGAGGGTGTGTGTACATATATGTATGTGTTCCTTACTACTTTAGCATTCCCAATCTCTTTCCTAGAACCCAGGTAGTGGAACAAGTTATAATTTGCCCTTGAACAAAAGGCTTCATTCGCACCTCAAGCCACTCTTCTAACTTGCCCTGGCAAGAGGCTTTCATCACAGAACAGAAGTGGAAGTCCGAAAGATTCCGCAATCAAAACTGGTAGCAGAGCCTTTTAACGTAGGACTACGTCTTTGTTTACTATACTGGGTCTTTGTTTACTATACTATACTTTGTTTGTGAAAACGAAAATAGAAGTGTAACGTTTGAATGAAAGATTACAAATGCTAATAACTACTAAACTACTGAACGAAACAATTCATATGTCGTTGGATAGATAAAATGACCAGCAATTTTATAGGGGGGGGGGAAGAAAGCAAATATAAGGGGGCGTAAGAGGGGGGGGCTCCCATACAGATGAAATACAAATTTCCTCAAAACTCCTGAACTAATCAAGCAAATGGAACCAAATTTGGAATGTAGGGGTTTCGAGAAGAAAGATTATTTTCTATGATGAATTGAGACCCTCCCCTCTTTAGGAGGGGGCTCCCACACAAATAATATACAAATTTCCTCATAACTCGAGAACTAATCAAGCAAAAAGTTTTTTTTGGAGGCATGAATTTATTTTGAATTTATTTATTTTATGATGGTTTGAGACCCCTGATCCCTGTGGTAGGAAGATAAGGAGTCTCCTACAAATAAAACAGAAATTGGTCATTCATTACCATTTCAACTTTTATGATGCATACAAATGATTTTTAAAAGAAATGTCTATGTCTCAAAGGTTGCAGGAGTTGTACTTATGAACCCCGTCCACGTATTTTCAAAGCCACCATTGCATTAAATGAAGAATTGAATCTGAATATTTGGCTCCTCTCTTTTAATCATTCACTCAAACAATAGCACTCACAGATTCTTATAAACATACATATACCAGAAATGCAGTTTACATTAGTCTTTGATCTGATGATCTGATATAGTCCTACGTATCCCTTTCGTACAACGCTTAGGGCTGTATACCTTGTAGTTTTTTGTTTTTATTTTTCTTTGGGAAGTTTTTAACATACACGCAAATAACAGCAATATAAGCAGAACGCTCGCTGCCAATCGCATAGCAGCTTTCACATGCTTTCGTATGCATTCGTATGCGTTCGTGTGTTTTCGTGGAAAAAAGTGACTCGCTACCGCCAGGTTCGCTAGTATCTATAGAAAGAAGCATGTACGTGTTTGGGTTTCTACTTCCACTTCTGTTCTGTGCTTTCATTGTTAGTAAATGCAGAATGCAGTAGGAACGATATGGAGGGGCCTGAGAATAAACCCATGCTAAAGTCACTTAACATCGAATGGCCTGATTCTACTAAGATTCGAACCTACGACCACTCGTTTTTCTAGGCAGGCTCGGTAACCTTGTGGCACCATATGCTGTTTTGGCAGAAGTCCTATCCCCGTTTTGGCAGAAGTCCTATCTCCGCAACTTTCTTCTTGAGATGCGTGTGCACCTGCTTTCCAGCTTTACGGTTAACACCGGTGATATTGAGCAGTAAATGCGATAACCCGCGACCTTACTTCAAACCAACTTTCAGCATGTGTCACCCAAGCAGCACGTTCACGTGCACATTGCACGTTCAAACCATCTAACGTCACAAAAGGGGGGCTCCGTAGCCGCATAGTTACCGAGTCTACTTTGACAAGCGAGTGGTCGTGGGTTCGAATCTTAGTAGACTCAAGCCATTCGATGTCAAGTGACTTTAGCATGGGTTTATTTTCAGGCCCCTCCACATACCCTTCCTGCATGCTGAATTCTATATATTTACTCACTGAAGCCTCCTGACAGCGTAAATGTCCCTCCTATAGTTAAGTGTACTGGTACGAGGTACGAATGAGTCCTCGCCAGCATAAATTTAATAAGCATATCGCTCACTCAATAGCGATTATAGCAAAAAGAAATGCAGTGCAGGTCATACAGCAAACACCCGGGCGATATTACAATAGATCAACTATACTGGTCGCAGTAACGAGTCCACACATGAAACAAAAAACGTCACAAAAGACCCCGATGTCTCACCCGCTATTCTGTCACTTGATATTGAACCACCCAGGATGATTCAATAATTGGATTGTTTTGTTGAAAAACCGTGTTCAAGCATAAACTGCCACAGCTCATTTCGTTTAACTGAATTGTACGCCGCCTTGAAGTCTATAAACAAATGGTTAAATTCCTTTAATTTATCGAGAATTTGTTTAAAGCTGAACGGAGCGTCCCTATCGAAAACCGCACTGATATTCGCCAACAAGGGTGCAACCCTGCAACGGTCTCAGTCTATGAAACAGGATGCCGTAGAGATTTTTGTATGCAGAATTGCGAAGAGTAATACCCCGATAATTGCAGCATTCAAGTCTTTTTACCCCGGTGTGTCATAGTTGCAGCCAACATGTGACTCGATTCTTCTCATCAGGCTGGCACTTTGCGTCGAACTACTCAATGGAAGTGACTGCAGTAGTACTACCTAATACTTGTTCGTCTGTCAGCTTGTGTTAGCCGCGTTTCTCGGCGCGAGTTTTCGAGTCCCTACCGTCCCACAGTGGTCCGAAAATCAAAAAAGTTGGCAGAAACCCCATTTTGCAAGTATTTTTAATTGATCAAATAACTCAAAAGTGTTCTTTTACATACCCATATGAGCTTAAATCCTCGTTTTGGTTGTTCGTTTCTTAGTTTTCTAAAAGCTATGGCCTTCTGAACTTGTTGAATAACGTTAAAGCCGGTGAAATCATTTCAAAAACACGTGTAGTTGTTTCTTATCGGTATGTAGCAGACGTTGCATAAATATCATAAATAGTGACATATTTAGTTAAAAGATACCTATTTCAATATTATTTAGAAGGTTACATTAGTTTTAAATATTATTGGTTCACCAAGTCTGGCTTGATTATGACAAAAATAAGGACGAATATCTAAACTCTTTTGAAGTGACAGTCGTAACTTATGGAAACCGTCGAGTTCCGCTGCCATATTACTTTTAGTATGCAGGTATACTTGTAAGGAACCGATTAAGCCTTAATTTGGCTGCAACTTTCTGCAATTAAGAAAGTAAAGACAAATCTTTGAGAAGATGTACGAATTCATGTAAGCAAATTTGATAATAACGAAAAATCCTTCCAATGGTTTCAATATATGATAGTAGGCATTGATTTTTCTGCTGGTCCTGGACTATGGACCCGTGGAAATGAAAGGGACGAGCACACCTCCACGACATCGCTATCTTGGTCTACAGAGTTTGACAGTACCCCCATTAAGTTGGACCCCTCAGTATTGTACCCCAAACAACAATGGCGTCGCATTGATTTTCTATGGAGTGATTTCCCGCCCAGTATTTTTGACGTTTCAGATTCAGTCACAGAAAAATGGCGACGTGCCGGGGGGTCGGACGAGCATTAATAAAGTTTATTGCATTGATTTTGGTGTATACCCTGAAGGAAGTTTCGTAGCGAAAAACAACAATTTAGTTTGTTTCGGGAATATCGAAACAGAATGGCGCGCTTCTAAGGCACATCTGATGCAAAGGCTCATTTCAATAGAATTTACAGGAGACACAGCACTCCCATTACATTTTATTATTAGTCTTGAATATTAAATTGAAGACCTTTTCACGATAAGGATGCACAGGGTCTAAAACTAATATTTTATTTAAAAAATACTCAAAAGTATTCAAAATGTAACACAGCATCGATACAAGTCATGGAACTGTAATTATCGTTCGCTGTATGTTACATTACATTAATGTATACTCTAGTCTAAAATCGCAGCTATTATATTATATCTAATACAATAAATAATATGAAAAAATAATTTCACACTTTTCAGTGGAAGAAAATAGAAGTCTAATATTAATTAATCAAGGGCATAGTAGAGGCTAGAAACAAAGCAATAAGAAGAAAGTTTTTCTGATTAACTTTTGTTACTTGTTTCATTATTCAGACCGATACGTATTTCGCCTACGATTTGCCGGTTTCATCAGTGTCTGTTTTGCATTTGAACTTTTTTTGAATTCCTTTATTTGAAAACTTACTTAATAATAAATAGCTGGTAAATAATTCCATTCAGATGCAATTAGAATGCACAATTGCTGAATCCAATGAGCTAAGAAAATCGAATGAGTCGCAGAAATGTGAAACAACCTTTCATCAAAAAAAATTACTTAAACAATTATTGGATTATGCAACTAAGAGTTATCAAATCGGCTCAACCGGTACTAATAAATTTAACCAATAATTAATATTATATTGTGGCAATAACGTGTATTAAAGAATTAGCTTAAAACTTAAGGGTTAAGCACTAGTTGAATGATATCACATAGATCTCCAGAGTATTTCAACCAACTTTGTAGAAGACACCTACCCTCTAGGAGGTCGTTTTTACATTTCTGCCAGCTTTTTTGACTTTCGGACCACTGTGCGTCCCTTCATCAATTGTAGAACCATCGTTTCAAAAAAATATTAATATATATGTATGACGGGGGGCTCCGTAGCCGCAAGGTTACCGAGTCTGCCTTGACAAGCGAGTGGTCGTGGGTTCGAATCTTAGTAGAATCAGGCCATTCGGTGTCAAGTGACTTTAGCATGGGTTTATTCTCAGGCCCCTCCATTTACCCTTCCTTCGTGCTGAATTTTACATTTACCCCCTGAAGTCTCTTGACAGTACAAATGTCCCTCCTATAGTTAAGTGTACTGGTCAGAGGTACGAATGAGTCCTCGCCAGGGACGGCTATAATATGGGATAGTGCTGGCAGCGAGAAATAAGTGGGTAAAGTAGATCAAGCTTTGAAGGAAGGGTAAACCCCAATACACGCAAGCACGCATACAATTTAATAAGCATATCGCTCACTCAATAGCGATTATAGCAAAAAGAAATGCAGTGCAGGTCATACAGCAAACACCCGGGCGATATTACAATAGATCAACTTATACTGGTCGCAGTAATGAGTCCACACATGGAAAAAAAATGACCGCATTTCAAGGTCAAGACTAAAAACTTGAGATTAGTCTATTACATAGGAACGGGGGCCTTCCCTCGAAAACCCGCGCCGAGAAACGCGGCTAACACAAGCTGACAGACGAACAACGTCACGTGCAGTACCTTGCAAGTCGTAAGGGCCGGCATAGTGTCGTCGTCCTGAAAGTAAACAGTAGTTAGATTAAAACTTCTCGCTCGGTGGTAATCTGCAATTGATGTAGGAAGCGGCACAATATGTGTCGATAACCCAACCTAACGCGTCGCTATCCTTGAGAAGTGGATTTTGCGGTCTCCTTTTGTCCAGCGCTTCTATGGTTCAAAGGTACAAGTACCAGCGAACCACATGCCCTGGCGGGTGTTGTGGGTTCGAATCCGGTTGTAATCTTAGATTACAGCTTGGTTCGACTCATGCACCTTCCAGTATTGGACAAAAGGTAGGAGTCAAAATGACTACTTGTAAAGCATAGCTACCAATACCCCCCCCCTTCCTTTCCGCTCTTCCCCACCTTCACCAAAAAATTTTTCATTTCTTTCCCTACCGTCCCTTCATCAATTGTAGAACCATCGTTTCAAAAAAATATTAATAAAAGTAGTGTTAAGTAAAAGTGATCTCTTCCCGACATCCGAAAGAATTCCAGTTTGGCGTCGTCCTTAGTCGGTAAACCGGTCCGGCTAGGATTCAGTGTTTTGTGTACCCTTCCACCCTCTCCGGCGTCGCCTCTGGACTCTATCCTTCGCAGTGGTGTGGCACAAATCCATCCAGCTGTTGTTACCGTGACTTTTGTTCCAACGGTGGTAAGAAGGCACCGCTCACCCACCCGCCTTCACATGTTGGCATTGGTGCCAACACTCCCGTTTCTTTTCCGTACGCAATTCTGTACGAACCGGTTTAGGAAGAGTCCTGACATTCAATGTCCCGGATTTCCAATAATCCTTGTTCTTAATCGTTCGTTTGGGTCCAAACCCATTGTGACTTATTTTCTAAATTGTTCATAGTATAAGTTTTTTAAGCATGCCGCCTGTCTAGGGCTGGTCAGGTCAGCCGTGTTCGATATAACTGGCGAGACACAGCGTTTCATAAGTCAATCGCCTGCTCCGGATCAGTCGCTGTTGTGCGCCGCCCCTAATCTGGGATACAGTCGCGTACCTGGTAAGAAGAGGAAACGATGATCCACTGTGCAGTGGGATCACTGTCATTAATCGCCCCGAATCTGGAAGCAAGCACTCACGGCTGGCTCGGCTATTTTTTTTGCAAACACGCAGTGAAAGCACGGATGCCTCTTTCTCTGCCGGTTGCTCAGATCTTGGCTAGTAAGAGTAGATGGGGTAACAACGCCCACCGGGGTAAAAATCTCCAAGAACCATACATCATTTGATGGCAAAATGATTCAATTAGTTTAAATTAGATAAAGCCGTTTATCAGCATCATGAGCTACTCGTCGCCAATTCATTGAGCGTCTCGACACTCGAAGTCAGCTTAGATCTAGTCGAAACATCAAGCACGATGGTTTCTTCTATTGTGTTTAGGTACCAAGATGTAATTCCACATCGATGTTTCATTGCCGGGGATCATGCCGAATGTTCTAACTCTTATTTTCTTGATTGTTCGCAGACATTGATTTAGTTAGGTTGCCTTACTAGGGCAACCGAGTTTAGCTATAAGGATGGCGACTTGACTTTAGCGTTCGACGCGGGTCAGACGCTGTCGTGAACCGCTTCTAATATGGAATGCAAGGTGGAGGATACAATATCTCACCTTACAGTGGAATCATACTTATGAGCCTCCCCTGACATGAGTATACTCATAAGACTGCTATAGCTATTTCCACCGGGGTAGGTTACTCGATCTCCACTACTTACCCGACTGGTACTACAAAAAATTATTCAAAAAATTAATATATTTGGGAAAAATTTTCGCTGCTTTATCAACTAAATTACCGAGATATAAAATATTTGAAAATATGAACTACAGACACAGATTGTATATTAGCAAATAGGTACCAGAACAACAGATTGAATATTAGTAAATAGGTACCAGAACAACAGATTGAATATTAGTAAAGAGACTACAGCCATACATACAACAAGCTCAACTGTCCCAGATCACGTATCGACTGAACAATCCACTCCAAATCAATTTATTTCAGTTTGTAGAACTAAGTATTTCGTTTATGGCGTGCGCCACAAACAATAAAAGAACAACAATCGAAAAAGGGCCGCTGTACATCGAGAGTCGATTGTTTGCTAGCAGCCGATTTGGTTGAAATTTATAACTAGATTATAAAGTTTCAATTTACTAGCGGGCAAGCAAGCCACAATGGCACGTGAATCGGCCGAACGCGCGCAGAATTCATTTCGATCCTATTTTTTCGATTTTTAGTGCGTACTAAAGTCAATCTAAACGTTACTCGCCTTATGCCACTGCCGCGCGTTGTGCTTAACAATAACTGCACGTTCGTAATTTTTCCCTCAAAAAATTATCGCCGTAGAATTGATAATCGATCGACGACTCACCACCTGAGGAGTTACGGCGGCAATGACATCAGTAACGTGAAATTACGATCAAGTGCCAGCCAGCATTGAGGAGTTCAGCTTGAGCGGCCGGTTGGTGCGAAAGAGAACGCACAGGAAGAAATGTTGACTACCAAAGGAAAAACAGAACCGGTGCATCAGAAAACAATAAATAAAACATAACTTTCAAGCAGCAATCGAAACGCGATCCCAATGGCAGGCCGGTTGCTCGAATCACCTTGTATTGTAAGTACCTGAACTGCGGTGGATGGAATCCATTCATTTATTGGTGTTCTTGCTGTTCTACACGTTGGAGGTTTGACGGGAGATAGCTGCTGTTATTCCCAATGGCAATCACGCCAGAGCCAGTGTCGCCAACTGCCAAAGAAAATTTGGTCTAAGGATAATACCGAGAACACGTTATAAATTTTTCGAAATTTACATTAAATTCGGAAAAATTAACTACATAGCCATTAATCTAATTGAGTTTTTTTTGGTTGTGATACAATATACACAAAATAATTAAACTAATTGAAACTTCTATATTTGTGAAAATGAAACACCCTGGCAACCGGTTCGAAACGGTAGCACCTAATGCAACCTGTTGTTGTTTTCATAAAAGTCTTTACCGTGGTCTCACCTTTCCCCGTACGCATCAGAACCAACCTGACTTGATTTAAATAATTATAATCTGGTAATACAAATATGCGCAGAGTTCGAAGCTCTGACCGGAGAAAGAGAACGCACATCACTCATAATACGCCCGATGGATGGTCCGCGAACAAAGCGCACTAAAACCCATTCCGATTGTCACCGATGATGGCCACTGTGCGGGAGGAAACCGCTGCCGGGACTCGAGTGGAATAAGTAATTTCTCCAGCTCCGAAGCTCTTTCCTGTGGCCGGACCACAGCGCAGCGCAGGCCAGCCGGTCGCGGGGTTCTAGCTGGCTACCGTGATTCGATCGCATTAGAAATTCTCCGCACCGGCCGCCACACCGTACGCACGCAGACAATGGAACGACTTCAACTTCCGAGTGATATGTGCGAGCTTTCGATATTAAACCAACTATTAATTCAATTTACACCGGTACTTGGCGGATGATGACCGCCGAACCTAGTCCGCAGGGAACTGGTTGCCTCAGCGGTGCCCGTTATTAGTGACTGCTGTTGTACCGATGCGGTTTGTTCCCTGTGTGTCTACTTATCGTTTATTTAATGAGGGTAACATGCATAAAATATTGTAAAATACGATTCAGAATAGAAATTTATTGTTCTAAACCTAATAAATCAAAGTGTTGAATTTTGTTAATTTGAGTTTTACCAAAATTTACTATAGTAAATAATAAGTAACTTTGTTTTGTTTTCTTCAACAGTACCAAATGAATTTACTGGTACAGAGAATATTGGTATTAACAATTTCTTAATCTCTATATTTCCATAAAAAGTTGGAAAACTATTAAAAATAAACGATATCTCTGGCATAAGGATCTATTACCAGCGTGTCAGAGGACTCCGATGATGGTTGATGGCCTGTTCATTTCCATATCTAACACAAAGCTTAACGTCGTGGTTTTGATTAAAATCTTGCTGAATGGCCAAGTCCGTTCTTCGTAGATATTTGGTAAAAGTTTACCGCGTTACCGAAATTATCGCGACAAAAACACGAGGAGGAGACGTACTGATAACTGTATTCCACAGTTTGAGTTGCTTAGCATCTTCGGTCAATCGTTACAGCGGTATTGAGTAACTTCGGGTCAATATTGACGGTGACACGCAGACTGTTTGCATTAGTGTTGGGGTATGTTGCTACTACTTCGTAATTGCCTATTCCCGTCATATTCAACACAAATTATTAAAAATATCAGCGACTTTTATGACACACAATGCAAAATTAATTATTCCATAATATTTTAGTTTGCTGCCTCTCATACGCGATCAATCAAAGTGAGCTGAGATCTATTTAAATGCTTTTTTTGAAATCCTAGCAGCCAAATTTTCAACGTTTTTTCGTGCGACGAAGAGCAAAATGTCGACTAATCGTTATAGTTTCCGTCATTCATAAAATGAAAATAACTCACGCAACGCATTGTTGTTATTCTGCAACCGGGAAAACTTGCATAACCTACAGAAATTTTGCAGAGACGCTGAGACTTCAGTAAGAATAATATCAAAAACATCAAATATCAAACTCCCGGATCCTCTTCTTCACTCTTCGCTCCCCTCTCACTCCAACATGAACGTTCCGCAGCTAATGTCATTCTCGTTAGTGACGAAACCGCAAATTACTTCATAACATTTCCGGAGTGATTCGCGATTGGGGCTCAACTGGCAAATTGTAAACAAATCGTTTTATTACACCATCAGCCTTAAAAAGATTGATAATATCCTTGGCAAGAATGCTTTCTTCTGTTTTAATCGTTAGAATTATTTAAAACAAGTTTTTAGTGATGGGCGATAGAAGTGTTTAATCAAAACAAATGACAATTTGCAGTTTAGCCCCTTGCATTGTTATGAAGTGACAGGCTTATTTGCAAATCGTTTTGTAAACAGACGATAGTAAAGAGCGAAACTGCGTTGTTTTCAAAACAAAGGCGCATTGTAAACAGGCGAAACTAAATAAAAAAATCAAAACAAGGCGAAACAGGGCTGGACGAATTTCATTGTCAAAATGCTTTAGGGCTCATTTCAAGGGGTTCAACTATAAAACTTAGATTTTGAGCTTGAATGCACAAATTTTATGCAGTATTGCTGTGAAATTATAAGATTGATTTATTCTACACCAATTTATGTCTTTAACCTTGATTTTTGTAACTTTTATTTAAATTAAGACTTGAAAATGTACTGGCAAATTATTCCAGTGATATTCCTCATTGTTTACACTTTGTTAGTTGCGCCCTTATCGCGAATCACTCCGGATTTGTCATACTGTCTTACACAAATACATCCGCGCTAGCTTCGTAAACATTATTGTGATTTTTAGTTCGGACGATGAAAAATTTTGATAGACGGATTTTAAAACGAATTTACGACGAATTTAAGATACAAAGTCAGTTGCGTAATTTCAATCAAATGCTTTATTAATCGCTTTTTAGTGAATTCAAAGGGCACGGATCGGAAAGTAAGTTTGTTTGAGTCAAATCAGCAGCAGTTTGTGGCTGCTATATTTCTCATCGCAATCAAGCAATGGACATGATATGATATGAGGTTTGTCGTAATCTGTACAGACCGCGATAAAGTATGTGTCGCTTACAAGTAGTGGTTCCAATGAATCTTATTCTGGTTGCTCCTATGTTCTTGATCGCTTGAAGCGATTTTTTTCCATCCCTTCTCGCAGAGCACAGAGAGCGCTCTTGGTGCAGCACCCAGTGTGAACTGAGAGTGCGCCGTAAATACTTAAGATAGAGCAATACTTAAGATTCAGCAATCGTAGAGATAATAATTGACTCTATAAGGTCCCCATATGTAAAATTTTCGAATATTGCTTGGCTTAGGTGTTACAATTAAATAAGCAAAATAGGTGCACTAAGCGCAGGACAGCTCTGCCTCGAAGCTAACTGTGGAACACCCGCGGTTTATTTGTACTTCTTCGCACCAATAGCTGTATTGAATATACGGTCCGTAAGCATAGATAGTTACTTCTTTCACGTATCAAGCAGGCAGATAGGCCTGTTAGATGAGGGAATTCCTAGTGATTTTCCTACGTTTGGTAGTGATAGTAAGATCTTCACCAAACTTTTTGGGGGTTTTGAGGCGGCTCAAACCCTTCCACGATCACCCATAGTCCAGGCATTGAAGATGCCCTCCAATGACTACTGGCTTGCATCCCGTAAACTCGTCAGCCTCTGGTCGAAATGCTTCGGTGCCTGCCTAGGCGGAGTGTAGCAACTAGAGACGGAGACGCTATAGACTACAGTGATCACATACACTTCTTAGTCGTTTGATACCACCGATACCAATACGTTCTTCTATGAGGCTTTCTTCACCTACAGCAGCGGTTAACCTGCTGCCTAGTTGCGTGTGCACACCTTTACTTTGCCCAACTTTACCTTGCCCACTTTTATCCGAATTGCTTTTATTGCCAATCTGCAGTATTTTATTATAGATGTCTAGGAAGGCTGTTATAAACGTTCGCACCTATCGCAGTGTGAATTTCAGACCATTTCCTAGTTGCAGTCTGCATGCGCTCAAAACTCTCGACGGTGTATATCACGCCTTGAAGTCGTACGCCGCGACCCAACATCGAGCAGCTACGAGACACCGGAGTTGCCCAGGAATACGCGCGGTAGCTGGAAGCAGCACTACCAACGGAAGAGCAACTTGGCGCAGCAACTCTTAAAAATGGTTGGAAAGGCATTAAGACCGCCATCGGTAGCACTGCTCTAGCGGCACTAGGTACAATGAATCCGAACCGAAAAAACGATTGGTTCGACGGCGAATGCGAGCAATTAGTGCAGGGCAATAATGCAGCACGTGCGAGAATGCTGCAACATCGTACGAGGGCGAATGTGGAGCGATATAAACAAGCACGGAACAGGCAAAACTCGGTCTTCCGGAGGACAAAGCGCCAACAGGAAGAACGAGACCGCGAGGCGATGGAAGAACTGTACCATGCTAACGATAAACGGAAGTTCTACGAGAAGTTAAACCGTCGGGACTCAGACGGTAATCTTCTCACGAACGAACGTGAGGTGATCGAGAGGTGGAAGCAGTATTATGAGGAGCACCTTAACAGCGATGTAGCAGAACAAGAAGGTGACGATATGGCAATAGATCTTGGAGCACGTGCAGAAGACGACAGAATACCAGCCCCCGACCTCCAAAAGGTAACAGAAGAGATCGGTCGATTAAAAAACAATAAAGCGGCTGGGGCTGATCAGCTACCCGGCGAGCTGCTGAAATACGGTGGTGACGCACTGGCTAGAGCGCTGCTCTCGGTCATTGTCAAGATTTGGGAGGAGGAGCTACTACCGGAGGCATCGTGTGTCCGATCTACAAAAAGGGCGACAAGTTGGATTGTTGTAATTACCGCGCAATCACACTGTTGAACGCCGCCTACAAGATACTCTCCCAACTTTTATGTCGTCGATAATCACCAACTGCAAAGGAGTTCGTGAGGCAATATCAAGCGGGATTCATGGGTGCCCGTGCCACCAAGGATCAGATTTTCACGCTGTTGCAGAAATGTCGCGAATACAACGTGCCTGCCCACGCATCATTTATTCATCGTCTTCAAATCGGCGTATGATACGATCGATCGAGATCAGCCATGGAAGATTATGCACTACTACGGATTTCCGGAAAAACTAACGCGATTGGTCAAGGCGACGATGGATCGAGTAATGTGTGTTGTTCGAGTATCAGGGGCAGTTTCGAGCCCCTTTGAATCTCGAAGAGGGTTACGGCAAAGTGATGGGCTTTCATGTTTGCTGTTTAACATTGCTTTGGAGGGTGTGATAAGAAGAGCGGGTATAGACACGAGTGGCACGATATTCACGAAGTCCATCCAGATTCTTGGTTTCGCTGACGACGTTGACATCATTACACGTACCTTTGAGAGGATGGCGGAATCGTACATCGGACTGAAAGGTGAAGTCAAGCGGATTGGACTTGTCATTAATGTATCGAAAACAAAATACATGAAAGGAAGAGGTTCTAGAGAAGTGAATGCTGACCTTCCTCCTCGGATTCATTTGGACGGTGATGAACTCGAGGCGGTAGAAGAGTTCGTGTATCTGGGCTCACTGATAACCGCAGACAACGACACCAGCAGAGAAATACAGAGACGCATTATGGCAGGAAATTGTGCCTACTTTGGACTCCGTAGAACGCTGCGATCGAACAAAATTCGCCACCACACGAAGTTAACAATCTACAAGACGCTGTTTAGACCGGTAGTCCTTTACAGCCATGAGACATGGACTATGCTCGTGGACAACCACCGCGCCCTTAGTGTTTTCGAACGGAAGGTCATTAGCGATCCCAAATACACGAACTCCTCTACCATTTCTAATTCGTCGCCGTTAACGGTTACCGCGGGAGACGCGCGTTTGTTTCCTTTGAGCCTTTTCCTTTCATGTATTTGGTCTTTGACGCATTTATTTTTAGTCCAATTCTCCTAGACTACGCTTTCAGTCTGGCGTAGATTGCCTCCCCCATCGCAAAGTTCCTGGCTATGATATTGAAGTCATCTGAAAAGCCTAGAAGTTGGCTACACTTGGTAAAAATCGTGCCTCTCGTTTCGATGCCCGCTTGTCGGATCACCCCCTCAAGAGCGATGTTGAACAGCATGCAGAATAAACCGTCACCTTGTCTCAACCCTCGTCGCGTCCCGAAGGGACTCGTGTGTGTCCCAGAGATGCGTACGAAGCACATCACTCGATCTAATGTAGCTCTGTTTAGTCACGTCAGTTTGTCCGGAAAACCGTGTTCGTGTATTATCTGCCATAGCTTGTCTCGATAGACTGTATCGTATGCTGCTTTGAAATCAATAAAGATGTGATGCGTGGCCACGTTGTACTCCCGACATTTCTGCAAGATCTGTCGGATAGTAAAAATTTGGTCCGTAGTTCCGCGAGCCCACATGAAACCCGCCGGATAATTCCATACGAAACCTTGTGCTATCGATGACAACCAGCGTAACAGGATCTGGGAGAGTACCTTGTAGGCAGCGTTTACCAGCGTAATACCGCGATAGTTGCAGCAGTCTAGCCGATCACCCTTTTTGTAGATGGGACAAACCACTCCTTACATCCATTCCTCCGGTAGCTTTTCCTCCTCCCAAATCCTCGAAATAACCTAGTGTAGAGCCTTTGCTAGCGTTTCTCCGCCATGTTTATAAAGCTCTGCCGGTAGGCGGTTCTTCCCAGCGGCTCCATTGGTCTCCAGCAGCCCAATTTCTCGTTTGACTTCTTGGAGATCAGGTGCTAGGACATTACTATCTTGCATGGGCGCACCTAGGTTAATTTCCGTTCCGCCTCCTTCTGCGACTTCGCCATTGAGGTCTTCATCGAAGAACTCCTTCCACCTTTCGACCACCTCGCGCTCGTTTGTGATTAGATTCCCTCCTTCGTCCCTACACATGTCAGGTTTCGGTGTGTAGCCCTTCCGAGTTTGCTTCACCTGCTCATAAAACTTGCGTGTGTCATTAGCTCGGAATAGTTGTTCTAGTGCTTCACGATCTCTGTCGTCCTTTTGGCGCTTTTTCCTCCTCAGGATCGTGGTCAACTGGTTCCTAGCTCGTCGGTATTTGGCCAGGTTCTCTCTGGTGGTAATACTAAGATAATTTTTCCATGCAGCTTTTTTCCTACGCGGCTTGTTGGTATTCCCCATCAGACCAATCATGTTGTGTACTACGATGCTTAACACCTAGTGCCGCGGTAGCGGCCCCTCCGATGGGCGAGCGTATTCTGCCCCAACCGTCGTCGAGGTTTGAAGCACCTAACTCCTCGGAAGAAGGCAGTGCCTCATTCAGTATTCGCGCGTAGTTCTCGGCAGCTTGCGGGTTATCTAGCCACCTGATGTTTAGCCGAGGAGGGCGGCTTTGACGTGTCCGGTATACGGTGTACAGATTTAAGCGCACATGTACTGCTACTAGGTAATGGTCTGAATCAATATCCGCACCCCGTCGGGAGTGTACGTTCGTGATGTTAGAGAAAAACCGGCCCTCTATGAGAACGTGGTCAATTTGGTTCATTGTGCGTTGGTCAGGTGATCTCAAGGTGGCTTTGTGGATATCCTTGCGTGGGAAAAAGGTGCTTCGGATCACCAGGCCTCGGAAAGCTGCGAAGTTGGCCGTTATCGTTCGTGTTCGAGTCGATAACTACAGGGGAATATCAGCCTTATGTGCTGTATCGAAGCTGTTCGAGTTAGTAATCATCGAGCCAATCTTCTCCTATTGCCAACAAACGTTAGCCAACGAGCAACACGGTTTCCTCCCAAAGCGATCCTGCACTACGAATTTGCTTTGTTTCACTAATTACGTGACTGATAGCTTCACTGAACGTTCGCAAACTGACGCAATATATACTGATCTCTCCGCTGCCTTCGACAAAGTCAACCATCGTATTGCCGTCGCCAAGCTGGACCGCCTCGGATTCTGTGGGAGCTTGCTGAACTGGTTTACATCCTATCTGACAGGACGAACTATCCGTGTGAGGATCGGTCAGGAGATCTCGGATCCATTCTCCGCCTCGTCTGGGATTGCACAAGGCAGCCATCTGGGTCCGCTGGTCTTCTTGCTTTATTTTAATGATGTACATAACTTGCTCGACTGCCCGCGACTGGCGTTTGCAGACGACTTGAAGTTATTCTCGAAAATCAACTGCATCGGCGATGCCCATCTCCTCCAGAAACAACTGGACATTTTCGCGCATTGGTGTGCACTAAACCGCATGCTACTCAACCCATCAAAATGCTCAGTAGTGACGTTTACCAGGAAACTGCAGCCGCTGAACTTTGATTACAGCCTCGATTCAACTCCGATCCCACGAGTCGATCACGTGAAGGACCTAGGCGTAATACTGGACTGCCATCTCACCTATAAACAGCACATGTCATTCATTGTGTCTAGAGCCTCTAGAATGCTCGGTCTAATTATTCGCATGACAAGAGAATTCCGAAACATACAATGCCTTACTGCCTTATACTGCTCATTAGTGCGATCTCCTCTCGAATATTGCTCGTCAGTGTGGAATCCACACTACAACAACGCTGTTTTACGGATCGAAAATATCCAACGTAGATTCGTTCGCTATGCTCTACGCCTTCTACCTTGGAGACAACCTATGCAGGTCACTCCTTATGAGGAACGTTGTCAACTTCTCCGACTCGACACACTCCAGCTTCGCCGCGATACCTCTCGTGCAATGACTGTCGCAGACGTTTTAACAGCCCGTATCGACTGCCCAGACATCCTCCAGTTGATAAACATAAACGCCCCCTCCAGAACTTTAAGGATGGTTCCGACACTACGTCTACCGCACCGACGAACTAACTATGGTGCTAACAGTGCAATTATAGGCTTGCAAAAAGTTTTCAACAGAGTGTCAGCCGTTTTCGACTATCATGTGTCCCGTAACGTGCAACGCACAAAAATTATTTTAATATTAAGACGACTCTTTTATCATTAGGGCAACTGTGTCTGTTGATATATACATGTAAATATATAAATATATAGAGAGTGTTAGTGTGCTGGCTATGGGGTCCTACCACCGGTCTGTACATTTCTTCCCTACCGACCTGGCCGTTCATATCCCCGATGACGATCTTGATGTCTCGTGACTAGCAGCTGTCGTACGTTGCCTTCACCCTCGCGTAGAACGCTTCTTTCTCATCATCGGGTCTACCTTCGTGCGGGCAGTGCACGTTAATGATGCTATAAATGAAGAAACGGCCCTTTATCCTCAATACACACATTCTCTCGTTGATCGCCTTCCAATCAATCACGCGATCCTGCATTCCGCCCAACACTACAAAGCCCGTTCCCAGTTCGTTGGCAGTGCCACCGCTCTGGTAAAACTGGGCCTTTCCGCCACGGATCTTCCATACCTTTTCTCCTTTGCGACAGATTTCCTGCAGAGCTACGATGCAGAGTTTGCGGGGTTCAAGCTGTTCAATAAGCACCCGTTCGCAACCTGCGAAATTTAGCGATCTGCAGTTCCAAGTACCGAGTCTCCATTCGTCGTCCATGTTCCGTCGCCTAGCTCGATGCCGAAGATTCCGCTCCGAATTTGCTTTAATTTTGTAAGTTTTTTTTATTTAGGTGTGTAGCCGTACTGGGGCAACACTACCGAGTCTCGCGATGGGGCTGCCATCTTACAGTGCCGAGAATCACTATACCTCCTTCCCGGTTAGTATACGACCTTAGTCTCCACCGGGGTTGGTTACCCGATCTCCGCTAAGGTTGCTCGTATTCCGCCTGGTACCACGAGGAGGTCATGATCGGAGTTGCTGGATAAGAGGCTAACGACCACTATAGTGTTCATATTCCGCATTATTCAGTCATTTACCAGGCCATTTACCATTTTCATATGTATATAAAAGATAAAAATCAGCATTACGTACAGATATACATGCTAATAAATCGTATGCGATATTTTGGAGGCGTTTTACGTAATTAGGAATAATTATAAGCGTCACGACTGTGTAAGCATTTATTTACGATAATATCCGATTAAGCACGACTCGCTTCGTAATGCTGTACGATTTTGTGCTGAAAATCGTATTTATGTCAGTTATTATCATTATATACGATAGAAAACCAACTTGGGCCCACTCTATCAAGCTTTAATAACGTTTTTGAATTTGTTAGGAGATATTTACGATAATTTTCATATATTGATATACGAGTTGGTGCTAGTTGGGTACGCAGGGAGTGTAGCAGATACAGTAAAACGGTCTGTGTCAAAAGGACTGCGGTTCCGGCGAAATCAGGCAAGCTAGTCGTGCAGATCAGTACGATAGTATAACCTTTAAAGAGATTGACTTGAGTGGACTGAAGAGTCCATATGGTAAGTTAACCATAATCACAATCGGTTCTTGTTGAATGAATGATGCGATATAACTAATGAGCAACTCAAAGTTGGAGGAGTCTTCTGGCTCCTGGTGTACCATCAACGATAGTGGCGTAGAGTTCACGGAACAACCTGTATTGGAGTAGTTGGATTCCAACAAAATCAAGTCAAACTAAACGAGAGGTAGGACTCATAGTCATGCAGCGATTGTAAGCGCGTGCATAGCCGTCCTGTCAGAGATAATGTATGATTATGAAAGAGCGAAGGACTTCTATCCAAGTGTTTAAGTCTTAAAGTCTATCTAGTTATTAAAGGCAGCATTTGCTCCTATTTGGGCACGCAAAGCTTGGTGAAACTTCTAAAATACTCTGCAGGTTTTGCGATCCTTGAAAACTTCGATTGTTATTGTTACTAGGTACCATCTGCCTCCCAAAACATTATAATAAACAATTTAAGTACAAGACTAGCAAACCAACTCGTCAATCAAGGAAATTGAAAAATCCACACACAATCTTGAGCATAGCCTCAAACTTATGCCCAAAGTGAGTAACAATGAACTGCAGTCGGTGGAGTGAGCAAATATATATTAATACATAATTCATATTCTCCCCGTTGTCAGAACGCATGTATTTATGATTGTCATGCATTGGGCTTCTGGAATTAATTTCAATATTTCCACCGCCCGTCCTCTTCCAGCCGGCCATTCATGCATGCGTCCCATCATCGATGCAATTCCTCTGGGGCACACTGATCTTACGCGATCGTTTTCATTGCCGCTCGCTACTGTCCTCGCCGTCTTGGTTCGACCAATTGGATCGGTGGTGTACGCCCAGAAGCTTACACTTGCTTGCATTATTGCTTACGTTGCGTTGGTCTCATTGTTATCAGATCGAACTACCGTTTGTGGGATTGCGTCGCGTCCCGTCCCGGGGACGGGCGGCACCGGTACGGACGGTACGGTGCGCTCCCCGTTCTGTCGAAGCACAGTACGTTACACAGATCGAAGATTTACGGACGAAGGTGAGGAAAATTATTAAATTAAGCGCGAACCCAGGGGGACCACGACAACAACAACAACCAATCGTGGTTATAGTTCTGGGTGGAGATTTTCGATCTACCGGCAACTGTTTTTGTATGCAGTTCAGAGCATGAACGCGTAAGGTTACAATCGGAACGGCTATCCTTCGTCATTTTACTCGTTCGATTAAAAATTCACCTTCGCCGGTGAAGACCAACCCAAGGGCAGGGTAACGGAACGGGGAGGGGGGGAAGAAAAAAGGATGTTCTTTATTAAATCATCACGTTTTGTTTTCGGGGTTGAATGAAAGATCACAACAGCACCTGAATAAATCTTCACAATCAGAATGGTAATAAATTTGTTGACTTCGGAGGAATATGAATTGCGTGCATTTCGGCTGCAGTTCGAAATAAAGTTAATGCTGCGAATGACACAGGAAGTGGATCAACGTGAATGGATTTTTTCTCAGAAAAGGTTATTTATAGGAACCTACCAAGCTATTAGATGTAAGTGTGAATGGAAGGTGTAATGATTGATTAGTGCTTAGTTGTTCATGATACAAAAAAGCACAAATGTTTTTGACGATCAAATATTAGAACAGAACAGGATATAATACTGAAGCAAAAAACACATGCCTACACTGTTTTGCAATCAATATTACCGAAGTGCTGATTGATTCGCTGTCACGCGGCCTATATTTTGCTCGAATGATTTAACTTAACTGCTCGTTTGCAAGTGGGAATTGTAATATTTCCACAACTGTAAGTACCTTGCCAGAAAAATGAATGACAAAAATTACATCGGACATGCAATCGGGTTGTGGCACTGTGAACGATTTTTTTCCTTTCTACCATTCATCAACTGATTTAAAACGGAGCACCAACCGAAACGCACAACCGGTCAATTGGAGTGCATCGTGAAGTTGCAAACTGCAACTGCAAGTTCGGAGAAGAGTGAGTTACTGGCAGTTGTAGTGGAAGATCGTGGCGGGCGGTGAAGTCGAAAATTATTTCATGCCAATTCTGCTGCACTTGGCGGTGGTACCTTGACACGGCATGGCTAAATGGCGAGGAAAAAAACTGTAAACTGTTGATTGATTCACCTATTTATGTTCTTTTTGACATTTTAAGCAAATGCAATTTCAAAAACCTGAAAATAATTTCTTGGAAACACGTGCTTCTTAATAATTTTGTATGAAAATATATGCAAATTCTTTTTCACCAGTGAAATTTTGACTGAACATAGTACAATTCCCATAACCACGATCCACTGGGGCATGTCCCAGTTCATATCACCGCTGTCGGACCGATTACCCCCCCTAAGTGATACGGATAATTTCTCTTTTTCGGCAGCTCTGGCATCTTAATAGAGTTATTTCAACAGCCTTCAAACCTGCCATTCGTGTATGTTGGCCCTTCCGGCACAGTTCACCTCTCCTTATGTTTTGTTTTTTCCAAGTCCGAGACTTGCCAGGATCATTCACATCAGGAAAACGGCCAAACGGAAAAAGGACAAAGGTGAACCGGGAACGCTGCACCAACCGGCGACCGGCGGCGGCGGTACAGTGGTGGCGTCTTGCACGAAATCGAAGAAACTGCGCCTCACGCCTCGTTTGACCAACGCTTTTTGACTAAAGCAGCGCGAAAAGTCAGCTCAATTTGGACCGTGATTAAATAATTTTCGAGAAAGTTTCATTTTACTTCTTAATAAGCTGGTATTTGTTTTCGGCCCTGCAAAGTTTTTTTTTTCGCCAAGTGACCAGCGACGCAGCGCCAGAAACAAGAAACACGGAAATAATTGATTTGCACGTATTCTTTCTGAACGAGGGCAGACAGGCAAATGAGAAGCGTTCCGGAGGCGGAAGGGAAATTGAGTTATTAACTAATTAAAAATAAAGCAAAAATTAGCTTCAACATTCGTGGCGAACAGTGTGCTGCGTGGCAGGTAATTTGCTGCCTCGGCCAGGCAGGGCCGGAAAAAAGGCGCATTAATCGCATGCAATCAAAAGTATTTCACGTCAAATGAATTCCGGGAACAAGATCAATCACGCCAGGCAGATTGGCTGTTTTCATGAATTTGCTTTTAGTGGGTGTTGTTGTTTCTTTACCTTCGTATGAAGATTCAAGGAATACGGGTCAGTGAACCTGATATGGGGTTCGTCGCTTATAATTATTCGTCTGCTTTGCCTTTTGACTTTTAATTTTATTTATTGAATAAACAAAAAGCACTTAAATAATTTTTCGATAGTAAATTTACACGTGTAAATGTGACTATAAAAGGCGCAATTTAATGGATTGCCGCGCACAATGGCCATTATTTTCAGTAAACATCTCTTTATCAAAAGGGATCCCCATTGATTGCTTTAAAATTTCCGTCCGGGAAAACCAATCGGCGACTGCGGTTCAATCAGGGAAACGGCACTGCACTTCCTTTCCAATGGAACGTTTACCCATTGGACCCATCACCGATTGCAATTTCAGCACTCCCTGCTGTCGCTGCTAGGCAACAATGAAGCTTTGACCCCTGGCCTTCGGCTCGGCTTCGAACGCCCGCTGTCCACGTCGGAACGCGAACGGGGTAGGATAGGTGATCAGTTTCGGGGCGTAATCGATGATGTCGATTTATTTAGAAAGCTGGCTCATCAAGTTATTAGCTAATGTGAGTGAATGAGAAGGTCAATAGTTCAAAGCACACTAAAATTACCATTATAGTATCATCGTAATCAAAGCGTATCGTTAGAAGCCCGAGGAAAAATTTAACAGCATCAAACGAGCAGCTCGACGCTCTCTGCTCACCGGATTCATATTCATGCAAATTAACATACAAATTAATCGCGAAGAACGCATTCGTTAAACACATCACCCAAACAAACTATAATCCCTATTCATTCAACGAAAATCGCCTACAGACGACTATTTATCGCATTCGATTCACTCAGCATTTTCCCAGGTTTCGTTTATCGCGTTCGGCATAAGCTGAGCAAATGATCCATGCATAAACATCTTGTCCAACAGACGGACACTGCACCCAATCGAGCGGCAGCTAGCCACCACCACCACCAGGCGATCGCTATCAAACGGACGGACGAAACAGGTTCCCCGACCGATTGGCGTAAAAGCCGCCACGGAGACGTTCTGTGTTATAGTTGTAATCCTGTCCGGATCGATCGACATGCCTACCGATCAGTTCATATCTCGTCGCGCATGGCATATCATTGGAATCGAAGAAAACACATCTTCTCGATCGATTCATAACCGAACAGATCCGAAACTAGAAAGAGCGAGGAACTGTCGAAGCGCAAACTCGCAATGATGCGATGCCGTTTTTACTGTGTCCGCTTGAGGCTGAAGCTCACAGGAACATTATTGCGAATGGATCCAGTTTCCTCAGGTTCAGCAGCCTTCAGGGATTGACCATTAAACGGCTTGTTTGCCGTTCGACGAACACCAACCAAAGCAAACAATAAATAGAAAACGATTGGGTGTTCGAACATTGTAATAATAAAGTAAAATTTGTATTAGCCATGATCGAACATGACATGTTGCATATATCATGTACCTACATAGGTACTTCATTCAATATTGAGCTGAAGCAATCATTCACAACGTTATCGATCTGATTAAATAATCGAGGGAAATAGAAAATGGAGTGCGCCTGGTGTGATGTTGACAATTTAATTGGTTCAGCAGTTACAACATGAATTGAATGACATAATTTGATATTCTGTAGAACTTCGGAACAAGTTTGTGAATAACACAGCAGTAAAGTAAAAATTTATAAGGCCAAGGTGTGGCTTATTATAAAATGCTGCTTAGTAGAGAGATTTCGTGCCAAACTGTTTAGGATAGGGTGTTTTGAAATTCTCTCATCAATGTAAGATAAAGATAGAGAGGCAAAGATGATGATGATGGAATGATGGACTGAAGGAAAGTTTGTATGTTTATATCAGTATCCCACCATTACACCGAAATGCTTAAATTAGCTCCACCAAACTTGACATGTGTGATCCTTAATATACGAAAATTGTCAAAGTGGAAAAGGACGGGTCGCAGTGTTACGAAGCTCGTGAGATCTAATTTTCTCTCACACGCGTTCACGTTCTAAAGATCACACTAGCATGAGCAACTCTCTCGGACTCCGTTTCTTACTTTTTTCATGTCCTGCGACGAGCTTTTCCAAATATGTATTAGCTATCATCTACGGCATTTGATACGCTCACACTCACGAGGGGCCGCACTCGTACCCACGCGTGAAACGAAGGCGGAAGATAACGAAGAAAAGAAAAGGTAAAGTAAATCTGCAGCCATACATCCTACTCACGCTCGTGAGCTGTTGATCGCTCACGAGCTGTTGGTCTTGCGAGCGGGCTGCGCAGAATGACGCTACAAGA
This sequence comes from Sabethes cyaneus, assembly GCF_943734655.1. Classification (NCBI taxonomy): domain Eukaryota; kingdom Metazoa; phylum Arthropoda; class Insecta; order Diptera; family Culicidae; genus Sabethes; species Sabethes cyaneus. The sequence goes on from NC_071354.1 coordinate 84,641,958, forward strand.
ATGTATGCTCGCGAGTGTCTCGGTAGCAGAAAGTATGCATGCAGCAAATGCGGTTGTTTGTCGTACGCTTGCGTTGGTGGAGTAAGCGTTGGATGCTATGCTTCTCACACTCGCTCGCATCGGAATCGGGCTCGGCATCGTTTGCTTCTCGCTCGATTTGCAACATTGGTGACCCCTACAAAGAATTGATCTACCGGATTCCTACGATTAAGAAAAAACTAGACGCTATCGCAAAGCTTTGGGTCTGTACGTGCAACAGTGAGTAAGGAATGAAGGAGTGGAGTAAGGATAGTGATTTATTTTGACATAGGACTACGTCTTTCAGGAAGGTAGTTGGTATAGGGTGTCATTCCAAAAAATCTTTCTCGAAAAGTGGTCAGTTTTTGAACGCTAATAGCTTAGTGGTTTCCCGAACGATTTTCAATATTCTTACACCAATCGACTGGAAAATCTTTTAAGAATTGGTCCAAATGAAGAAAAGTATGGATTCTTGATGTTGAACTATTGGAAAATTGAAAATAATGAACCTATGTTTTACCAGAATTCTCGCTTCGTGATTGGTTGGAAGATTCTTTACGATGATCTAAACCTACACCAATTTGATATCTGTGCTTGGGAAGTAAGATTTCTTGACACCGCGATTAAACCTAGACCATTTTGATGTCCTTGCTTGGGAAGTACGCCAGAAAAAGTGACTAAGCCCCCTCGTGCCATGTCCTTGCTTGGGAAGTACGCCAGAAAAAGTGACTAAGCCCCCTCGTGCCAACAAATTTCTTACGAACGCGATTAAACATAGTCCAATTTGATGTCTGTGTAAGGGAAGTGTGTCAGAAAAAATGACACAAGTTCGTTGTCCCAGCAGATAGCAAATTTTTCACTGCGAGACGATTAAACCTAGGCGAATTTGATATCTGTGTTGGAAAAATGTGCTACAGCTTTAGTGTTCGGTTATAATACGACTATGTATGAATACGCTTGCTTGCCGTTACATTAGAAGTGTAGTGAAAAGATGTGCTGTTGATAAAATAGGATTGTATTGGTAAAATCCCTTCAACGTGGGTAATCATGGGTAATAAAAACAATCTTTAATTTCTGTACGGTAGCAGGAAAGCAATAGTTTGTGTTCTTGATTTTGTTAAATTGTTTCCAAATGCACATAGAAATAACTCTGAAATTTTTTGAGGATTGAACGGATGCAATGTTACTACTTTGAAAAATGTTACATACAACGCATGTAGCACGTATATATGTTGCATATAGCATGTATACATGAAAAATCGAATGATTACAAGCATCGATACACGCTACTATCACTACAAAGAGACTTACGTAGTCCTGCGTCACCTATATATGTGTCGTGTCTTGTACACAACCCCTCTGATTTTTAGTTGGGCATCTATTATACGATTGATTTCTTCGAGGTTTAGATAAGTGCTAAAATAATGTACTCGTCATATGAAGTTAGCTACCACATTGTTTTTCATGTGCAATGGATGGCTGGAAAAGAAATATAAAAATCGTCCTGATGACATAGGTTTGGCATACCATTCTCTTCGATTGTTTGATTTTCCTTCCGTACTAGAATCATGCCCAAAAAGGGGAGCCTTCGGTTGGTTGCAGTTTCGCAGGCACCTAAAAAAAAAATTTTTGTCTGTCTGTCTGTCTGTCTGTCTGTCTGTCTGTCTGTCTGTCTGTCTGTCTGTCTGTCTGTCTGTCTGTCTGTCTGTCTGTCTGTCTGTCTGTCTGTCTGTCTGTCTGTCTGTCTGTCTGTCTGTCTGTCTGTCTGTCTGTCTGTCTGTCTGTCTGTCTGTCTGTCTGTCTGTCTGTCTGTCTGTCTGTCTGTCTGTCTGTCTGTCTGTCTGTCTGTCTGTCTGTCTGTCTGTCTGTCTGTCTGTCTGTCTGTCTGTCTGTCTGTCTGTCTGTCTGTCTGTCTGTCTGTCTGTCTGTCTGTCTGTCTGTCTGTCTGTCTGTCTGTCTGTCTGTCTGTCTGTCTGTCTGTCTGTCTGTCTGTCTGTCTGTCTGTCTGTCTGTCTGTCTGTCTGTCTGTCTGTCTGTCTGTCTGTCTGTCTGTCTGTCTGTCTGTCTGTCTGTCTGTCTGTCTGTCTGTCTGTCTGTCTGTCTGTCTGTCTGTCTGTCTGTCTGTCTGTCTGTCTGTCTGTCTGTCTGTCTGTCTGTCTGTCTGTCTGTCTGTCTGTCTGTCTGTCTGTCTGTCTGTCTGTCTGTCTGTCTGTCTGTCTGTCTGTCTGTCTGTCTGTCTGTCTGTCTGTCTGTCTGTCTGTCTGTCTGTCTGTCTGTCTGTCTGTCTGTCTGTCTGTCTGTCTGTCTGTCTGTCTGTCTGTCTGTCTGTCTGTCTGTCTGTCTGTCTGTCTGTCTGTCTGTCTGTCTGTCTGTCTGTCTGTCTGTCTGTCTGTCTGTCTGTCTGTCTGTCTGTCTGTCTGTCTGTCTGTCTGTCTGTCTGTCTGTCTGTCTGTCTGTCTGTCTGTCTGTCTGTCTGTCTGTCTGTCTGTCTGTCTGTCTGTCTGTCTGTCTGTCTGTCTGTCTGTCTGTCTGTCTGTCTGTCTGTCTGTCTGTCTGTCTGTCTGTCTGTCTGTCTGTCTGTCTGTCTGTCTGTCTGTCTGTCTGTCTGTCTGTCTGTCTGTCTGTCTGTCTGTCTGTCTGTCTGTCTGTCTGTCTGTCTGTCTGTCTGTCTGTCTGTCTGTCTGTCTGTCTGTCTGTCTGTCTGTCTGTCTGTCTGTCTGTCTGTCTGTCTGTCTGTCTGTCTGTCTGTCTGTCTGTCTGTCTGTCTGTCTGTCTGTCTGTCTGTCTGTCTGTCTGTCTGTCTGTCTGTCTGTCTGTCTGTCTGTCTGTCTGTCTGTCTGTCTGTC